>NC_137118.1:7488342-7523342 GCF_949357685.1 Gobio gobio
AGGGACCTTCTCTTGCTCAGCCATTACTCTTGAGTGCCTGGTCAATGGCTCCACCTTCACACTGCAGTTATTAAGCCTAGAATTATTTTACAGTGGGTCATCAACACATCTTTCAGAGATACACAGTAAAGCAAAGCACCTTTGTGTGCACATCATTATGCCTTAATTAATGTCAGCTTCCTGTAGTTTAAATGTACATACATTAGCATATATCACACATGCTGGGCTGACTGCTCAAGGTCGACTCCTATTGCCCGCTATTGACTGACTTCCCTCCGGAAGGATTCTTTGATGGAAAAGAAGCGGACAGCGTGTCACAGCTGCTGCTTGACCTTTGGATTGTGGCAACACAGATCCAGCATTCCAACATGAAATATGAACATTCTCATGTCTGGAATTAGTGGTCAGATGTTGGACTAACAGGCACTTTCCATGAATAGGGTACAAACATAGAGCCTCAAACGGTTGGAAAATGTGAAAGTCATTTTTCAAGAGGTGCTTAACCTTCAGAAAATGATGATTGTCAACATGATTGCCCAGGACATACACAATATACACCGTTCAGGCATAATATTATGACCTAATATTGTGTTGGTCCCCCTTTTTCTGCAAAAAACAGCCCTAACCCGTCGAGGCAAGGATTCCACTAGACCCCTGAAGGTGTGCTGTGGCACCAAGATGTTAGCAGTAGATCCTTTAAGTCCTGTAAGTTGCGAGGTGGGGCCTCCATGGATCAGACTTGTTTGTTCAGAACCTCCCACAGATGCTAGATTGGATTGAGATCTGGGGAATTTGGAGGTCAAGTCAACACCTCAAACTCGTTGTGGTGCTCCTCAAACCATTCCTGGACCATTTTTGCTTTGTGGCAGGGCTCATTATCTGCTGAAAGAGCCACAGCCACCAGGGAATACCGTTTCCATGAAAGGATGTACATGGTCTGCAACAATGCTTAGGTAGGTGGTACGTGTCAAAGTAACATCCACATGGATGGCAGGACCCAAGGTTTCCCAGCAGAACATTGCCCAAAGCATCACTTCCTCCGCCGGCTTGCCTTCTTCCCATAGTGCATCCTGGTGCCATGTGTTCCCCAGGTAAGCGACGCACACGCACCCGGCCATCCACGTGATGAAAAAGAAAATCATTCATCAGACCAGGCCACCTTCTTCCACTGCTCCGTGGTCCAGTTCTGATGCTCACGTGCCACTGTTGGCGCTTTCAGCAGTGGACAGGGGTCAGCATGGGCACCCTGACTGGTCTGCGGCTATGCCGCCCCATACGCAACAAACTGTGATGCTCTGTGTATTCTGACACCTTTCTATCAGAACCAGCATTAACTTCTTGAGCAATTTGATCTACAGTAGCTCGTCTGTTTGATCACCCGACAGGCCAGCCTTCGCTCCCCACGTGCATCAATGAGCCTTGGCCGCGCATGACCCTGTCACCGGTTCACCACTGTTCCTTCCTTGGACCACTTTTGATAGATACTGGCCACTGCAGACCAGGAACTCCCCACAAGAGTTACAGTTTTGGAGATGCTCTGACCCAGTCGTCTAGCCATTACAATTTGGCCCTTGTCAAACTCATTAAAATCCTTTACGCTTGCCCATTTTTCCTGCTTCTAACACATCAACTTTGAGGACAAAATGTTCACTTGCTGCCTAATATATCCCACCCACTAACAGGTGCCGTGATGAAGAGATAATCAGTGTTATTCACTTCCCCGGTCATTATGTTATGCCTGATTGGTGTATATGAGTTATTTTATTTTCTATAAATTTTATATGACTAAACCTAAACCTTAATTTGTGTGCTTTCGTTAATTTTAAATAAATACAAATATTTATTTTAAAAAGTATTAACGTTAAATCAAATTAAATGGGTACAATTATAAATAAGTTAGTAAATATGAAAATAAATATGATTTCTAATAGTTCTCATGGGAAAAAAAGTGGGATTTATATCTCTATTGCTTGTACTTCCAGGGGCGTCGGACTGGGGGTAAAACCAGTACTGATTAGAAGGGCCCCAAGGGGAGAGAGGGCACTTGAAAAGTCTGGAATATATTTTAACATGGAATATGGGGGCCCATCAGGAATGCCTAGGGCCCGGGATCTTGTGCTACGCCCCTGTGTACTTCTAATCTCTAATGCAAAAAGTTGCAGGATCTGCGGAATACATTCAGGATGGGATTTAAAATTGCCCTAAATATTGTAACTTAGTATCAATAAGTAAACAACTCGTTTTTCCCATCTAAACATGCAAAATTAACTTATGAAATGAACTCATAAAATATGTGTGAATGAACTGACCCATGGGGAAATTGCAAACACTGCAGTGTGTAAAATACCGTGTAGCAAGGGATCAACAATGTTTCAGGGATTTGCTTGACTCTCTCTGTGCATGACGTCATGCGTGTAATGTCTCTCTTATAAGTCACAAATCACAGCGCATTCACTCAAGGGTCAGTCTAGAGCGTCTTAATACCTTAATGTAAAAGCTCAACTATCTTTAGAGTGACAAACAGCCTTATACGTCAGACAATAAACGACTCACTAAGGTTATTTATTTATGTATTTTGAGCATTTTTATCTCACACTTTAATGAGCAATAACTCATTGTGATATGATATTCGCCACTGCTTAATTGCGCATGAATAATTCAAACATACTGATGACAGCATTGCTGTCTTCCTTCATTTTATAGCACCTGCTGATAATGCAGATGAGGTCTTTGGAAGCATAACGCTTCTGAATCTTATGAATGTAAAAGAATCTGCTTTGGCTGGAAATCCAGAACCCCCCCTCAGATCAAGCCTTCGCTGTCATAAAGAGCCGCTCTCCCTCAGTCTGCCAGGGTTTGCGCAATGGCTGTGTGGGGAAGATAATCTCATTTAAACCATATCATCGTGAAGACTTCTCATTTCAGAACACTTACAGTCTACAGCACGCGCACGTGTGTGTGTGTGTGTGTGTGTGTGTGTGTGTGTGTGTGTGTGCGTGTGTGTGCAGTCAGCCCTGTCTCCTTCAGTCTAATATGTATGGTTTCTCTACAAGACTGGCTTAGAAAATGTGCTAAGACCAGTTCTCTTTCTCCCTTGTAATATATCTTTCCTCTCCTGAAGTGAGCAATAGTATCTCTCACCGAGTGCCTTCAGACGATCTTGAAATGTTACTTTTCACAGCCAACCTGTTTTATAGGTAAACCCAGTCTAAAAATATATGTGGATATCTTGATAAAAAGTGATTTTTCTAGTGTGAAAGAATTCCACCTGTAGACCTGATGATGTGAGTAATGAGGAAATGCATGACTTGACAGCTGTCTCTGTTGCGTAATCTCTCCATCTCTCAGATGCACCATCTTTACCCATAAATCCCTCCGGGCAGTAGCTTGTATAATCAGACTCTAGTCGTGGTCATATGGGTTTGCCGGTGAATGTATATGTGTGTATGTCAGTGAGTGTGTGATTTAGATGGGTCTAATGTGTTTCTCTTGTAAGGGATTTGATGGGCCGGAGTGTGTGTGTGAGGGTTCAGGAAGGTTGGTGTGTTCTTCTGTAACTGTAAACCTACTCTCAGCTGCTGCGAACTGTCATGCTGCTATTCGAGGGGTCTGTTGATGTGCACCTGTGCGTGCGTGTGTGTGTGTGTGTGTATCTGAAAGAAATGATACAAGAAGGTCAAGCTGAGGTTGATACAACAAATAGTTCTTGGTCTCGATCCTAATGTTACTGGCTGCAAATCAGACAGTTAAGACACTCTCAACCCCTTCAGATCCTGGGTCCATTGGAATGGACATCACGTGTGTTTTTTTGGTTTAAAACAATAAAAACAATTGTTTTTACACTGAACAAAATTATAAACGCAACAAGTTTGTTTTTGCTCCCCTTTTTTCATGAGCTGAACTCAAAGATCGAAGACTTTTTCTATATACACAAAAGGTCTATTTCTCTCAAATATTGTTCACAGATCTGTCTAAATCTGTGTTAGTGAGCACTTCTCCTTTGCCGATATTATCCATCCACCTCTCAGGTGTGGCATATCAAGATGCTGATTAGACAGCATAATTATTGCACAGGTGTGCCTTAAGGCTGATTTATACTTCTGCGTCGGACCTACGCCGTATCCTCTACGGCGCAAGTTACGCGTTGATTTTCATTTATACTACTGCGCTGTTGCCCACGTCAAAGTGCCACATGCAGACCGTTAGGAGGCAGTGTCCACGGGCATGTTGATGGTAACCCACAGTATCAAGGCAAAAGCCGAAGAAGAAGCAGCTTGTTTACATTGTCAGTATAAGCAGCCGTCAGGGCGTCAGATAGCAGCTTTTCTTGCATGAGTTGTTGTAATACAAATTAAGCATCTCTAGTTGATTAGTAGAGTTACATAAGAGGCAATCTGGCGCTGGAATGCGTTTTTGAAATCATGCAGAGCTCGTGGCGCTGTTTTCAGTATCGGTGGCTCATGCACAGACCAGCGCTTCAAACGATTTCTGTTGCGGAGACTATTCATTCCTTTAAAATCACAAAACGAAATGCACCCTAATGTGTCCCTGTTCTTGATATACAATCACTGATTAACACCTTTGGTTTCGATGAGAAAATAAATAAACTATACTCAGCGGACCTATGTATTTATTCACTAACATAAAGAATATCTGCACTAGGGCTGCTCGATTATGGAAAAAATCATAATCACGATTATTTTGGTCAATATTGAAATCACGATTATGTAACACGATTATTTCACATGACTTTGGGAATGTGTTGTATTTATTAAAAATACACCTTTCAACAATTCAATTGAAATTGTAACATTTGTTGTACTTTTTGAACTATTAAAATAAATAATATAACTTATATTCGAATCAAAGTATAAAAGTATTCACGTAAAAATGATAACCACAAATAAATAAGATCAACAATATGGTTCGGCTATGCTTTTCATGTACGTCTAACATTAGTTTTCAGGTACAGAAATGTATCAAATGTAAAATAACATTGCATATTTGAGTGCATAAATTAAAGATTAATCCTATTAAACTTACAAAAGCTATTCAATCAAGAGCGGTGAGTGATGTCCTTGTCTTTTGTTGTTTGACATTAAACAGACAGCATTAAAGGCTACTGCCCCTTTAAGACCTCGCGTCTTCTTTATCGACTGTATAAAGTTCACTTAAGGCATATACAGACTATGTCTGCTAAGATACTCATCAAGATGGACATGTTGACATACGTTTTGTGTGAGTTTGTCCGTTTAAGAGCAAGACTTGAAAGAGAACTCAATATTTGCACGCTGAGAGACGTGTGCGCCCTCTCCGATGAACGCACAGAGACACATTTTCTCACAGCGCGCGCGGCTTCTCATTCTAAACCTAAACCCTATAGCACTAAACCCGGGTGATGACGGTGAAAACGACTGGTCATATTCGAACATATGGCAGCACTCGCAATCTCGCATGCATTGAACAAAGTTTACAAAGAGAGAATTATTTGAAAAATATGAAGGAAAAAAAGGACGTTTACACGGCTCCCCTGCTCTCGTCAGTTTTTGTTTCTTTATTAGATTGTCATAGGTCACTCTGTTTAATTTTCAAGTGGTTAAACAAATTCGTGGTGTTCCCTTGCGTTGCAGACACTACCATGTAGCAAATCTTAGCATGTTTCTGCTCGTCGTCTGATTCCTCGAAGCCAAACTGTTCCCAGACAACGGAGTTGGTTTTGCCTTTTTTGCTCACCAAACGCTGCTGTAACTGCCCTCCTTCTGCCATCTTTACTCGCGCCGAGTTTTTAAATTCCAGCGGATGATATGCACACGAGACTCACGATCTGAGAACGTTTGTGGCTTCGGGAGGGGCGGATGTGCGCGTGCGCGTTTCATTCAGAACGCAAGGCAAAATAATCGTTTTTTCTCGATTGTACTATTTTGGTGATCGTTGGGAGGCAAAATCGAAATCGAAATCGAAATTCGATTAATTGCACAGCCCTAATCTGCACTACAACATATTGTGTTATATAGCAGATATAAGGATGAAACTCTCATCCCATTTCTGGACACACACACACTTCTATCACAGATTTTATTATTTATTTATTTATTGACCTGATGGAGGGGGTTCTGGCAGACCAATCACAGCGCTTGCGGTCCACGTAGAATTGACGGCCACGGCACCTGGGGGTAAGGACAGAGAGGTGAGGGAACGGAGGCAGCAGGCTCCAGCTCACGGCAAGCGCCGGCGACTCCTCCACTCCCTCTCGGACAGCAGCCACCTCACCTCGACCCAGGGGCACGGCAGCGAGCTCTCCGTCCCACCGGATCACTCCAGCACTACTGCCTCGGGCAGCCCCTCGTGGTCTTGATCCATCCGTGCTGCCCGAGCCCCTCATAACCGCGATCCCCCTCAGCAGCGAGGGCTCTTCGACAGCATGTCCCTCCTTCCTCCCGGGCTTCGGCACCAATGTAACGTAGTTTGTATGTTCAGGAAATAAGGAGGCGGGAACCGGCGAACGTTCAACAACTTTTAATAAAATGACAAACACAAAATGAAAGTAAATGCGCCTACGTACAAAACAAACATATACAAAACACAACATAAAATCCAGGCCTGGTCCTCTATCGTCCTTCACTGTCGTTGCTCCTCCGTGAGACAGTTGCTCCTCGTCCCGCTCTCATGGTCCCTCAGCTTCGCTCCTCGCCACAATCAGGTTGTTGATCGTGGACTGTGGAATGTTGGTCCACTCCTCTTCAATGGCTGTGCGAAGTTGCTGGATATTGGAAGGAACTGGAATACGCTGTCGTAGCCGATCCAGAGCATCCCAAACATGCTCAATCGGTGACATGTCCGGTGAGTATGCTGGCCGTGCAAGAACTGGGATGTTTTCAGGTTCCAGGAAGTGTGTACAGATCCTTGCAACATGGGGCCGTGCATTATTTACATTTATGCATTTGGCAGACGCTTTTATCCAAAGCGACTTACATTGCATTCAAGGTAGACATTTGACATTTTTTGTCAGTTCTTGCTTTCCCTGGGAATCGAACCCATGACCTTGGTGTTGCTAGCGCCACACTCTACTGTTTGAGCATTATCATGCTGCAACATGAGGTGATGGTCGTGGATGAATAGCACAACAATGAGCCTCAGGATCTCATCACGGTATCTCTGTGCATTCAAAATGCCATCAATAAAATGCACCTGTGTTCATTGTCCATAACATACACCTGCCTATACCATGACCCCACCGCCACCATGGGCCACTCAATCCACAATGTTGACATCAGCAAACCGCTCACCCACACGACGCCATACACGCTGTCTGCCATCTGCCCTGTACAGTGAAAACCGGGATTCATCCATGAAGAGAACACCTCTCCAAAGTGCCAGACGCCATTGAATGTGAGCATTTGCCCACACAAGTCGGTTACGATGACGAACTGCAGTCAGGTTGAGACCCCGATGAGGACGACGAGCATGCAGATGAGCTTCCCTGAGACGGTTTCTGACCGTTTGTGCAGAAATTTTCTGGTGTTGCAACAGCTCTCCGGGTGGCTGGTCTCAGACGATCGTGAAGATACTGGATGTGGAGGTCCTGGGCTGGTGTGGTCATACGTGATCTGCGGTTGTGAGGCCAGTTGGATGTACTGCCAAATTCTCTGAAACGCCTTTGGAGACGGCTTATGGTAGAGAAATGAACATTCAATTCCCGGGCAACAGCTCTGGTGGACATTCCTGCAGTCAGCATGCCAATTGCACGCTCCCTCAAAACGTGCGACATCTGTGGCATTGTGCTGTGTGATAAAACTGCACATTTTAGAGCGGCCATTTATTGTGGCCAGCCTAAGGCACACCTGTGCAATAATCATGCTGTCTAAACAGCATCTTGATATGCCACACCTGAGCGGTGGATGGATTATCTCGGCAAAGGAGAAGTGCTCACTAACACAGATTTAGACAGATTTGTGAACAATATTTGAGAGCCTTTTGTGTTCATAGAAAAAGTCTTAGATCTTTGAGTTCAGCTCATGAAAAATTCGGGGCAAAATCAAAAGTGTTGCATTTATAATTTTGTTCCGTGTATAAAACAAGTCATGTCTGGTCACTGATTGGATCCTAATCAACCAATCACAATCAACTTAATCTGCTTCAAGCATCAGACAGGAAAAGGAGTAAGCCTGATTGTTTTTATTTGTTTATTTGATTTCAATTCAATTGAATTATTTAATGTCCATTGCAATGGACATCAAGTGTCTAAAGATATCAGGAGGTTGTGAAATTTGTTTGTGCAAGCATTTCAAAGTGAAAGTAAAGCTACGAATTCTAATGTTTTATGAACATTAAAGTTTATTAATTATTACTATTATCAAAATGTTTTGTACTATAAACTCCCATTCACATCTTCACTGGTTTTTGTGAGAGACAGAAACAGTGAATGTGAAATGAATGAATGCATAGCAGAGCACACACACACACACACACACACACACACACACACACACACACACACACACACACACACACACACACACACACACACACACACACACACACTCCACACACACTGATGCCTTGATACAAAAATGCACACACCCATAACCACACACAGACATACCGCAAACAACAAAAAATACTTTTTTATTGTATTGCTCATTGTTACAGTGTGTATTCTTTTCAAAATCTTCTAAACTAATTCACATACTGTAAAACTCTAGTTCATAAATATGGTTAAAATATGAGCACTTTTACGTTGCTTTAGTCCTGGTATCCACTGAAGTGGACATTAAATAATCAGACTAATTTATGTATTGGAGAAGAGAAATGGATGGATAATAAAACGATTGCTGCAGTTTGCTTAATTGTGACTTAATTTAATTGTTTACAATAAGATAATTGCACATTGCGTTTCAGCTTAACTGACCTTTTTATTCATGATATACTGATACTTAGATATAGTAATAATTATTAAAAAAATATTAAATTATAATTGTTACACAAAATATAAAAAATAACATTAATACTGCTACTATATTACTACTACTAATAATTAGATTTAATAATTATTTAATAATTATTATTTAATAATTATTATTTAAAATGTACAGTCTTCTCTGTCCAAAAAGATCAAAACTATTGATTACCCTTTTTGATATATTTTTAAATATTTAAAATATTGTTAAAACATCATCATTATTATTATATGATTATTATTAATAAAAATGTAATCATAATGTAATTAATAATTAATTTAATAATAATCATTATTTAAAATTCACCATTTTCTAGAGCCAAACAGATATAAAATATTGATGACTTTTTAATTGTTAAAAATATTTAAAGTACTTTATTAATAATAATAATATCTAAGCAAAGCAAATCATTAATCATTGTTGTTGTTGAAAGTATTAAATAATTATTTAATAATTATTTAAAATGAATTATTCCACAAACCAAACAGATCAAACATATTGATACATGACTTTTTTAAATGTAAAATATTTAAATATATATATATATATACGTATATACATACATACATACATACACACATACACACACACACACACACACACACACACACACACACACACACACACACACATATATATATATATATATACACATATACATATATAAACACATATACATATATATACACATATACATATATATACACATATACATATATATAAACAATCCATAATAATAATTATTGTTGTTTTTAAAATTCAATAATAACTTAATTAGTAATTTAATAATCATTATTTAAAATTCTCATCCACAAACCAAACTATTCAAAAATGTAAATAAATATTGATGTAAAATATTGAATATTTTAATTGTAAAATATTGAATATTTTAATTGTAAAATATTTAAATTATATTGATATACCAACAACAACGGTAATAATAATAATAATAATATTGTTGCTAATAATTTATGTTTATGTATTTTCTATTAAAACAGCAAGTAAAACCAATTGTTTCGATAGGAAATACATCAACTTGGGGAAAAACTGGCAGTGATTTATGTGGTCTGTACATTTAAATGTTCTTCATATCATAAAGAGGCGAGAGACTTGTGTTGAAGCAAGAAACAAAAGAGCCACAGCCACAATACCCACAGCCAACTCCTTGAGCTCTTTCTCTTTCTTTTCTCTCTCTCTGTCCTCTCTTTTCACAACCCATTTCTGTCAGAAAATGCCCTGGTGTTCAGTCTCTCCCACCGTGTGTGTGTGTGTGTGTGTGTGTGTGTGTGTGTGTGTGTGTGTGTGTGCGTGCGTGTGTGTGTGTGTGTGTGTGTGTGTGCTGAGTATGCGTGTGCGAGCATGACTCCAGAGACATGCCACGAGTGTGTATCCAGAGAGTAATCAGGTAATTGATCATACAGACAGGTAATCATTCCTGTGCCAGACTCTGTGGCTGCGAGTGGTCGGGCAGCATTAGGGAAACATGTCCTCAAACACAGTACAGAGAGAAAAACAGTCAGGCAGGCCGACGGCTAACACTGAGAGAGAATTAGATCGAGGACACATTACATAAATAGAATCCCTAGAATGTTGCCAATGATTTGCAAGGCCACAACAGTTCTAAGAATCAGCTAACAGCTCTTAATCATGAGAATGATTCATAAAGCTTCTTTGACACCTTTTCTGTGTAATGTACTGAGCAGACGGCTGGTGAACCCAAAGAACAGCCTTATTTGACTTCAGTAATGTTTGTGCCATGATATGTCGTGCGCTTCTTTAAACATTTGCTCAGACGATCCGGAACAGAAGGAAAGGTTTTAAATGCTTAGAACGAACAGTGATTTACATCGATCGATATTCCAGGTTTGTTTCACAGCTGCATCAAACAGAGAATCATTCCCATGGATGAAATCTTTTATGTTGCGGTATATCTTGACAGTCATTAAATATTACATGTGCTCCATGTTCCATTACAGCAGGACTGTAATGGAAGATGATCTCACCAAACCCCAGTGGCTGGTAAACCTGCTTTTACTTGTTGAGTGATACGCAACACACCCCTGTGACTTTGATATTCAGAGATAAGTAAATTACAGATGATGCTTTTCTAAATAACTTGACATTTACCCAGGCCAACACCCTTCCTCTCTATCTGTTCTTCCTAAAAAATATATGTGTGTGTGCGTGTGTGTGTGTGTGTGTGTGTGTGTGTGTGTGTGTGTGTGTGTGTGTGTGTGTGTGTGTGTGTGTGTGTGTGTGTGTGTGTGTGTGTGTGTGTGTGTGTGTGTGTGTGTGTGTGTGTGTGTGTGTGTGTGTGTGTGTGTGTGTGTGTGTGTGTGTGTGTGTGTGTGTGTGTGTGTGTGTGTGTGTGTGTAAAAATATAATAAATACATTTCAAGATTTAGGTAGTCATTTAGGAGATAATAGTAATAATAATAATCATCATCATCATAACAATCAATCATAATAACATAATATTATTGTTGTTTTGTTGATGTTGATCATGTTGTTATTATTTTTGTTATTATTATTGGATGTTATGTATAAACCTTAATGATAAAAATAAAAATATAATAATATTTTTCTGTTGCGGTTTATTATTATTATTATTATTATTATTATTATATTTTGTATGTTTTACAAATAAAAAGTAATTAAAAATCTATTTAATATTTTAAGTAATAAATAATATTATTTCAGTAATAAATCACTTTCAAGATTGAGTTAGTCATTTAGGAGATAATAGTGATAGTAATAATAATAATCATAACAATCAATCATAATAACTTAATATTATTATTGTCGTTTTTGTTGTTGTTGATCATGTTTTTATTATTATTATTATTATTATTGAATGTTATGTATAATCCTTAATAAAAAATGCCTGTAATAATTACATTTTTTAATGTTTTATATTATTATTATTATATTATGTAAGTTTTACAAATAAAAAGTAATAATAAAACTATATTTAATAGTAAGTCATATTTTTTATATTGAATGTTTAAAAGTAATTTCATTTCAATAATAAATAACTTTCAAGATTTTGTAATTTAGGAGATAATAGCAATCATCATCATCATCATCATCATCATCATCATCATCATCATCATCATCATCATCATCAAAATAATCAATCATAATAACATAATTAATATTATTGTTGTTGTTGTTGATGTTATTATTCTATTTTATGTATGAAGCATAATGCTAAAAATAAACGACTGTATTATGTATTTGTAGTATTATATTATCATTATATTATGCAGTTTAACAAATAAAATGTCATTAAAATAATATTTAATAATAATAATTTTATATTTATATGGCATGTTTAAAAGTCATTTAGGTGATCCAAATATATACTTTAGGGCATATTTATATCCCGAATTGAAAAGCAGCCTCACACTGACATTTCTCCTGCGGCCCTCGGACTATAAGAAGAGATCCACTGGTTTCTCCATCAAGCCACATTTGCCCTGCATTTTTCCGAGGTATGTGACAGAAGCAATCTCAGCACATACAGTATATTCAGCCTGCCGTGTGCTTTATTTACCAGCCGCACAAGTGCAACACCGCGTCCCATTTGTTTCTTGTCATTTCACTGTCTGTATAGTTCAGATGCCTTTATGTTCTTTTAGGAATGAGTCAGTAAAGGCTTTTACTCTGTACTCTAGTTGCCACTCTTTCATTTTCACATTAGTATAACACAATATGTTCCAGCTGCAAAGGAACAAATTAGAAAGAAGATGCTATTTTTTTCAGGGTTTTTAATAGATGCCTGTACATCAGAGAACTATTATTCCGTGGTGTTTTTTGCTTTTCATCTTATGAGAGTTTTTCCTCATTTAGTCTCTCTCTCTCTCCTGGCACAGATTCCCACTGGGAGCATGTACTTACAATATTTGACTGCAGGATAAGATCACTGTCTGCCAAACGGAATTGCCAAGTCTAGCATGAATCTGGGGCTATGGACTAATCACAAAGTTAAAAAGCAACAAAAGAAAATAAAGAAAGAAAGCTGCAACGGCAAATTAATTTAGCCTCAGCATGCCGCCACTGCACACAGGAGAGAGTAAGACTTTAGCATTCGATAGGAGGAGAAATATGGGCAAGAGAGAGAAAAGGAGGGAGAGGGTGAGAGAGAATGGAAGATATTGAAAAGGAGGCAGTGAGAGCGAGAGAGTTGCTCCCTTTGTGTCTGTTCAGCATGAGACGGGGGGAGAGGGCACCGGGGGGTCGTGCTTGTGTGTGTGTGTGTGTGTGTGTGTGTGTGTGTGTGTGTGTGTGTGTGTGTGTGTGTGTGTGTGTGTGTGTGTGTGTGTGTTTGTGTGTCATGAGAACCCTGCAGACGCTGCCCGGTGGGGGTCTGAGACAAAGTTGAAAGAAGTGATTCCCTGTGTGTTCAGAGAAATAGCACACTCTTCATTAATTATGTATTTCTCCCATAGAAAGCCTGGCAAACTCACTCAGACACCCAGCACTAAGCCGGCTTCCTGTAGCCATAAAGGAAAAGAGAAAAGAGGATCACAACAAACGAGTCAGAATGTGGAGAAAGTGACTTTGTAACATTATAAAAGACAGGTCATCGCTGTAAATAAATCAAATGTGCTGGACTCAGTACAATATTCTACAATTTGTTGCATTAAATGAGACACATTTTCACATCAAAGAAAAAAAAAAACTTTATTTCTTATCATTTCGACTTTATATCTCACAATATGACTTTATTTCCGATAACACTTTACGGTTACACTTTATTTTATGTATGCTCACTTATGTCTGCTTATTATGGAAGCTTGTTTCCTCCACGGAATAAAACATTTAAAAAAATAATTGCGACTTTTTATCTCACAATTGTTTTTACATTTTGCAATTCTGACTTTTTTTTCTCCGAATATATTGTGAGATATAAACGCGCAATTGCAAGTTATAAAGTCAGAATTGTGAGGTAAAAAGTTACCTTTAAAAAAACAAACAAATCTGTGGCGGAAACAAGTGGCTTCCATAACTTATTGTACTAACAAAATACCGGGTAATATAAGATAACTGGGTTAATGTTAGGTTTAGGGGTAGGTTCAGAGTAAGTACGCAGTTATTACCCAGTAATTACTATAATAAGTACATAGTGGGGAACAGGACTGTAAAATAATGTGCTACCCACTTTACAATAAGGTCTGATTTGTTAACATGAATTAATGCATTCGTAAAGCAACGTTAACTAACAATGAGTAATTATAATTCTTACAGCATTTAATGTTAGTTCATAAAAATGTTCATGTTAGTTCACAGTGCATTAATAATGTTAACAGATACAACTTGTGATCTTAAAAAGGCATTAGTAAATGTTGAGATTAAGATGAATAAATTCTGTAGATTGTTCATTGTTAGTTCATGTTAAACCAATGTTAACAAATGAAACGGGCTACTGTAAAGTTTCCTTTATTTCTCACAGTGATGCCTATTTTTTTTATTAGGCATAGTTTTATTTATTTATATTTTAAATATTTTTAAATATTTGTTTTTCTTTATTTATATACTTTTTAAAATATTTATTTGTTTATTTATTTATGTGTTTATTTTGGTTTGATTTCATTTTTATTTATTTAGTTTTGATTTGATTTGTTTTATTTATTTATTTAATTTTATTTTTGTTTTGTTCATTTATTTATTTATGTTTTTAATATTTAAAAAATATTTGTATTTATTTATTTACATGTTAAATTTTATTTATTTATTTTGTTTTATTTATTTATTTATTTGTATTTAAATATTTTTAAATATTTGTATTTCTTAATTTATATTTTATATTAAAAAATATTTATTTATTTATTTTTATTTATTTATATGTTTAATATTTTTAAATGTATTTATTTATTTATTTATTATTTTGTTTTGGTTTTATTTTGTTTTTATTTACTTATTTATTTTGTTTTGGTTTGATTTGATTTGTTTTATTTATTTATTTATTAATTACATTTTTGTTTTGTTTTGTTCATTTATTTATGTTTTTAATATTTGTATTTCTTAATTTATGTTTTAATATTTAAAAATATTTATTTATTTTGCTTTATTTATTTATATGTTTAATATTTTAAAATGTATTTATTATTTTTGTTTTGGATTGATTTTGTTTTATTTATTTATTTTATTTTTAATATTTAAAAAAATATTTTTATTTATTTATTTATTTATTTACATTTTACATTTTTATTTATTTTATTTATTTATATATTTGTTTTGTTTCACTTTATTTATTTATATTTGTAATATTTAAAATATATATATTTATTTATTATATTTCCACAGAAAATGACCTAGCCCGCACTGATTTCAGAACATTTTACAGTATAATGTTAAGGAAACAATATCCTATCTGCAAGAAAAAAACCAACACAAACAAAAATCAGATTCACATGATTGAGTTGTGCAATGCAGATCCACATGCAAAATATGTTTTAAACCTCTGTGTATCAACTAGCTGGAATAAAAATGCTGAGAAGATGAATTCGGAGAGGACGTGTTTCATCATATCCCTGACATATTAAAGCCATTAGCTTAGAGGTTATTAGAGGTTAGAGTGGGAAACCTGTGTGTGATTGTGCTGCCCATATCTGACTGCTGTTCCCGTATCTCTAAGCTTCTTTTCATGCTGGAATGTGTGAGTGGAAGAGCCCTTAAGCAAAAGTATTGTTACGTAATCAGTATATGTGCGATTGAAATCACCATCAGACCCACATTAATGTTTTGAACCAGATCTGGAGATACTCGCAGTGGACCTGTGTACAAGAGACAGACTGAACAGCTCAATTGTTCATCAAAACTCTCGCAGACTGCTGGTGCTTCCAATCATACACTCATTACACAATGCTTTAGCCCGAGGGCTCTCAGACTCACAACTTTCACAGAGCTTGAGTTGGAGTTGAATGTTTTATGTGGGAAAAGCATTTGAAGGAACTATCAAAACATGATAAACATCCTGATGATATAAATGGGGGTGACAGTTTTATAAGGAACCCAAAAATACAAGGAAGAAATGTTGAAAGGAGAGATGAGAAGTGTTTGCTTATAATAGTAATGCTAAATCTTTCAAATGTAGCCTATATTATTAAATATTTCTATTTATGATTGTCTATTATGAATGATAAAAACAATATTTGCTATTATATTAATAGTTATTAATCTAAATATTGAGAATATTAATGTATTAATAATTATAAATAAGTATAAATACATTCATATTTACTTATTTATTGTTATTGTTATGATTACAAATATTAATGTATTATTAATAATATTTACTTATTAATAATTATTAGGAATGATACATATACATCATTGAAATTATATGAATAATAATCATTATTATTATAGATTTTATTGTCTTGTTCAAATATAACATGAATAAAATGATTATCATTATTATTAGCAGGTAAAGCCCATAAAACAACTAGAATAAGACAGTTAAATCTGTCATGAAATATAAAGATGATCTCAGATAAGATACACACACACACACACACACACTTGCATGTATCAAAGGTGACTTTACTCATACAGTTATTAAAGCAGCTTACAGTACAGGGCTCTGCTGCAGCACTGATATGAGAGTATGCATTATTCATAAGCACTGAGCAAGTGTGTAAATTGCTTTGCCATGGGTGCATGTTGAAACAGTTTATGGTATATATCTCTATGGCTAATGCTATAATACCCATATTGATTCCAACTGTTTTCAATTTTACACACACACGCACGCACACAGCGTCAGATTGCACATCCTTGCCATCTCCTCCACAGAGCATATTACAATTTATCATCAGTGTTTATCGCACACTTCTCGCACTTTATAGCCCTTTGTGTTAACACCCGTTAAAGTGTGCCATTTGCTGTTGCAGTTAGGCTCTTTTTGTGGCGTGGAGCACAAGAAGTGTTTCGCCGATTATGTGTGTGTCCACTGGCCTTTCAGATAAGAGCCAGACTGTCACGCTATCACCTGCCCATAAATACTGTTAACATCTCCAGTTGTAATGTAACAGTATCTTTTACTTTAACTGTCTGATACTTCTAGATTCATGATGGAGAAAAACCTGCAGCTGTTGCCAGAATTTTACCGTAAAAATAGGCCTATGGTAGCAACATAAACTGACAGATTACAGATTTAATTGTAATTTACAGTAAAAACAAAAACAAAACAAAAAATACATTTTGTGGAAGAACATTGTTTTGGTTGTGCTTCGTCTGTGCGTGACAGTGCGGATGAATATGGTTCCTTCTCATAACAAAAAAAAACATTCACTAGGCATGAAGTAGCCATGAAATAAAAAATTAAGTTTTTTGGATTTTAGTATGAATATGTTAGCCTTACTTTTATCTATAAGCTCCAAAAAATGACAAAATTCGCATTTAGAAGATATAAGCATTCAAAACTTACTGTCTCCAACTTCCTCAATGTGGATCAATGATTTTGAAGACATTACTCTGCAGCTTCTCCTCAGATTTTCTGTCCAATCAAATGCTCTCTAGAATCTAAGCGTCACACCCCCTACAATATCAATTATACAATATGAATTGTTCACACATTTACTATTTTCTACATGGTGAATGGCACATAGTGCACTATATAGGGGATAGGGAAACAGTGTAGATAAGCTTTCCATTGTCTAGTGGCTTACCATAGTGAATCAGAGTAAGACAAAAACACAAAATATTGATGATGCATTGACTCGTTATTTAAATAAAAATTTTGAATTTTAAAATTTTACATATTAGTGCATCTTGAAATAATGTTAATATACCAAATTACTAAAAACAGGAGGTAAAGCCACATGATTAAAGTTCATCCACAAATAGCTGAGGTAAATACAGGCAGGGTGTCTATGCACAAATACAAAATATCATCATGATAACACACAACACTAAAATAATACAATAAACATTAATTTAAGGAAAGGGGGGGGTCTAATGCTATTTCATGCATTCTGACTTATTTACATTGTTAAAGAGTTGGATTTTCATGCTAAACTTGGCCAAAATTTAAAAAAATGAGTTACTTGGACTTATGACGCAATATTACACTCCTTCAGGATTCGAACAAGTTTTGAAAGTTTTTTTCAAGTATGGCCCTTTATGACGACGTAAAGGGCGGAGTTCCTTGTATGTGCACTTCTCCCGGAGAAGTCACGTCAACCCGAGCGAGAGCAAGAGCGCGCCCATCAACAAGCTTCATTCAGGTTACTGTAGCCGTCGGCAGCGCTGTCATTTTGTTTTTAGACCACAAAATCACTACAGTAGTGTGTTTCTGGTTGTGAGGGAAAGATAACCTTGTTCAGCTTCCCAAATAACCCAGCGTTAAGGAAACAGTGGATGCAGTTTGTTTTTCCAGAGCAGCAACAGAGTTCTGCAAGTGTGTTTGTTTGTTCCTGGTCATGAGTGGAAACCGCAGGCGATGAGTGAAACTGCATCAAATGTCTGTTTTGTTGGCAATCAGCGTGTAAGTGCATATAATGTGCGCTGTTAAAAAATTCCTGTAGAAATTACAGTAACTAACTTACTGTAAATTAAACTTACAGTAAAAATATTAATATTTACAGTACCATTTAACTTGCTGTAATTTCTTTACAATACAGTATATTTTTTACTGTAAAACATACAGTAATTTTATTCATTTACTGTAATTCATTGTCCACTTTTTATTTACTGTAAAACTATACAAATTGTCATTTACTGTATTTCAACAGGTCCCTGTAAATAACAATAAAAAGAAGCAATGACAACTGTTTACATTTTCTTTAATTGTTTAATTCTTTGTTTTTAATAAAACAATTGAAAAACTTTAAACATAAACATAAACATTTTAAACAATTCATGAATAGATTGAGTAGCTAATAAAAACGTACAATTTCAAAAGGTCTCATGTCCAGTCTATTTACAAATATAGATAATTTAAAAATGATTTATTTAAAAGAAATCTACAAATAATAATAAAACAGAACAACACAATCGTAAAGTGAATCGAAAGTTATCCAGGGATAATGCCATGATGTATAGTGTGTGTGTGTGCGTACGCTCGTGACGCTTTAGCTCCGCCCACTGCATGCCTCCACAAGCTCGGCTGTTTTCAGAAAGAATCAGTACAGCGTATCTGTCTTTTATAAATATGATAAAACTAAAGACTCTTCAGAGATATGAAGGGTGCAATACCACCAGACTGACAGACAGAGGTGTCAAGTAACGAAGTACAAATACTTCGTTACCTTACTTAAGTAGAAATGTTGAGTATCTATACTTTACTGGAGTAATTATTTTTCAGCCTACTTTTTACTTCTACTCCTTACATTTTCAAGCAATTATCTGTACTTTCTACTCCTTACATTTTAAAAATAGCCTCGTTACTCCTATTCCATTTCGGCATGTTTTCATTCCGGCTTGTCATAAAAAATAAAAAAAACCTATCCAGATAAATCGCGCCATCCGGACAGAGTGAATATGATTGTGGTTGGATGAGAAGGATAAACACAAACCATTCCGACACCCTATTGGGTTGTAGGCGATCAATCACGCCTGCACCTGCACAAATCACACACCATCTGGCCAGATAGGGCGGGTCCTCGCCGACGAGCATACACTTTCAGCCAATCAGCGATCAGCAGGCAGACGTGCTCAGCCTCATTCATGACTTTAGCCGGGTTTTAGCGCGATGACTCATAGCTGTATATTCCAGTGATCGCTATGCCAGTGGCATAAATATACAGTAAGTTGTATCTACAGTAAAGAGTGGGAGAGTGACTCAACTCTCAAACGTGAATTACACCTGTGACTCGAAGACTCTTTAAATATAACCGTGACTCCCACTCCTGCTAGGAGAAAGCCCAGCGAACGCACACCTGGCTGCCCGATACGTGAGGTCCTGCCACGACAAAAGAGCCTCCAGCAGGACACAGCTACCAACTGGGGAAATATTAGAAGATTAGACTTTTTTATTGCTGTTTATTTTCATGTCATTTCTATTTTATTTTTATTATTTATTCATTTTAATCGTATAGTGTTATGAATGCTTTGGCAATGTAAAGATTTATTTCACCATGCCAATAAAGCTATTTGAATCTTGAATCTTGAATCTTGACTCCAGTCCATCATCATATACACACTTAGGACACCTGACTGCAACTAGCAACCCCGACAGCTGCTGAAAGAGGCTTAAAACAACGATTAATCCGTGTTGACTGTACTAAGTTTATGTGCCATGTACTTCACAAAAGACATACTGTAGTTTTGTCAAAGCAAAGTGTAACACAAGGGTAAGCGCATTGTTGTTATTTATTTGTTGACGGATTATTGTACAGTATCAATGAATTACGCATTTTGGCAGTGGTGTGTGCATTAACGTGTGAAATGCCTGTTTATTACATTGCTTTTTCCAATCTCAATATTGGGCACTTTTTGCACGTAAATTGGCTTCTTACTGTTGACATTGAAAAGCTTGTGTTTTTCTGAGGGATTGCCGTTTTGACAGTTTCTACCTAGACATATAGTCATATTTGAACCGTTTTACTGGGATTTTTTTTTTTTTTAATCATCAATGTTATGCTTTAAGGAGATAAAATGGTAACTTACTTATAAACATTGATTGGTATGGCAATACAATAATATCACATTATTTTGGCAGTTAAAGTTTTGGGTTTTTTTCTTCGAGTGACTAGTTGCCTATAAGTATTGTAAGAGGTGAAAAATTGTTATCAATAACCAGGCATGTTATCAATAACCATTTTTTTTTTTAAATATAAATGTACATTTGGTGAGGTTTTTGGGCTGGAAATTGTTGACCCAATCTGGCCACACTGATCACACATTCAAAAAATTATTATTGATAACATGCCTCTGAATTTTGACTTTTTGCACCTTTACAATATTTATAGGCAACTAGTCATCAAATCTTCCACTCCATGAAACACGTTAATGCTCAGTAGTACACAATATGGTTCTTTAATGTATTTGCATTGTCCTAAAATGCGTTCATTTTCAATGAGAATATATGCGGCTGAAACGCGTAGTCAAGTGCATCTAAAAATGTTCAACATTAACTTTTTAATATAACATTATAGTCATTATGGCCTTCAGAAAAATGTTTTTTTGAGCAGGTGGGGTATGCACTGTGGCGTGGCCTAATCTTTTGTCCTTAAAGGGATACTTCACCCAAAAATGAAAATTCTGTTATCATTTACTCACCCTCAAGTTGTTCCAAACCTGTATGAGTTTTTGTTCTGAAGATATTTTGAAGAATGTTTGAAACCAAGCAGGGGAAAATACCATGGCAGTCAATGGTTGCATATAATCTGCTTGGTTACAAAAATTCTTCAATCTTCAGAACAAAGAAACTCATACAGGTTTGGAACAATTTGAGTAAATTATGACAGAATTTTCATTTTTGGGTGAACTACCCCTTTAATGGCATTTTCCCCCTTACATTACTTTTACTTTTATACTTTAAGTAGTTTTGAAACCAGTTACTTTTACACTTTTACTTGAGTAAAAAGCTTGAGTTGATACTTCAACTTCTACAGAAGTCTTTTTAAACCCCAGTATCTATACTTCTACCTGAGTAATGAATGTGAATACTTTTGACACCTCTGCTGACAGACTCGTGTGTTATGTAAGGAATAATAGACGACGGCCCGTTGAATTATTAGAAAAATAATGCAACCTCGGGTCTACATTATTTTTCTAATAATTCAATGGCCCGGAGTCAATTATTCCGCTTACGGTTACCACACCTCAAGACATCGATCCGACGATATATTTAAAGGGATTCGTCCGGTTTTTGTACTTAAATCGCTATTGTGAGTAGGACTATTTCTTCCGCGTCTCATCCAACGGCTCTTTTGCTAGTTCCGAAACGTCGTTTTTAAAGCTGTTAACAGAGGCTTGAGCCGTTGATAACATTCTACTGCAGTTATTAATGAAGTTATTAGAAAGAGAGCGAGAGAGAGAGAGAGAGAGAGAGAGAGATTATATTTATATATTTATCTAATGTATGTACATATGTTGATTCTCTGTAAGAATTAGAAATGCTTTGGCAATACATTGCAACAATTGTCATGCCAATAAAGCACAATTGAATTGAAAATTGAATTGAGAGAGAGAGAGAGAGAGAGAGAGAGAGAGAGAGAGAGAGAGAGAGAGAGAGAGAGAGAGAGAGAGAGAGAGTGATTGCAGTAATGAGACAGAAAAGCTTGCCTTTAATGTCCGCTTCCGTTTATGTTGTTTTTCATCTGGACTGTCATACTGCTGCCGCCCAGTTGTTGAATGTTTTATATTCACCGTAAACATTAAGATTTACTTTAGGAAAATCGTCTGTCATGTTGTTTTTTTTAGTCCTGTAATTTTCCGTTATTACGGTTAACTATGCGAAGTGATATGGAACTGTAATGCGGTTAAGAGAGCTGCCTGGAACTACGTTCGCTGTGCGTTTCCCAGAAAATAACTGCACACCTCAGAACGTTCCTCAACCAGATTCAAGCATTCAACGGCCCCGTAGTATAAGTACCCTTTATTTAAAGGGTTAGTTCACCAAAAAATGAAAATTCTGTCATTAATTACTTACCCTCATGTCGTTCGACACCCGTAAGACCTCCGTTCATCTTCGGAACACAAATGAAGATATTTTAGTTGAAATCTGATGGCTTTGAAAGGCCTCCATTGGCACAATGCACTTTACACTCTCAAGACCCTTAAAAGGTACTAAAGACGTCGTTACAAAGTCCATCTCACTACAGTGGTTCTACAATAACTTTATGGAGTGACGAGAATAGTTTTTGTGCGCAAAAAAAACCTAAATAACGACTTATATAGTAATGACGATTTCAAAACACGGCCTCATGAAGCTTCGAAGCGTTATGAATCAGTGAGTCGAATCATGATTCAGATCGCGTGTCAAACCGCCAAACTGCTGAAATCGCATGACTTTGGCGATCCAAACTGCTGAATCGACTCACTGATTCATAACGCTTCGAAGCTTCATGATGCCGTGTTTTGAAATAGTCATCACTATATAAGTCGTTATTTAGGTTTTTTTTGCGCACAAAAACTATTCTCGTCACTCCATAAAGTTATTGTAGAACCACTGTAGTGAGATGGACTTTGTAACGACGTCTTTAGTACCTTTTAAGGGTCTTGAGAGTGTAAAGTGCCATTGTGCCAATGGAGGCCTTTCAGAGCCATCAGATTTCAACTAAAATATCTTAATTTGTGTTCCGAAGATGAACGGAGGTCTTACGGGTGTCGAACGACATGAGGGTAAGTAATTAATGACAGAATTTTCATTTTTGGGTGAACTAACCCCTATAACAACATGTAATGTAATGTAACAAACCCCTAATCCCCGTCCTACGGATGAGACGTTAAACCGAGGTCCTGACTCTCTGTGGTCATTAAAAATCCCAGGATGTCCTTCGATAAAGAGTAGGGGTGTAACCCCGGCATCCTGCCCAAATTTGCCCATTGGCCTCTGTCCATCATGGCCTCCTAATCATCCCCATATATATACACGATTGGCTTCATTACTCTGTCTCCTCTCCATCAATCAGCTGGTGTGTGGTGGGCGTTCTGGCGCAATATGGCTGCCGTGGCATCATCCAGGTGGTGCTGCACATTGGTGGTGGTTGACCCTTACATGTAAAGCGCTTTGAGTGCCTAGAAAAGCGATATATAAATGTAACAAACTATTATTAAATGTAACAAATTATTAATGATAAGAAGAAACGGTAATTTCATTTAAACACCATCAGAATTCTTAAGGCCCGTTCACACCCTTAACGATAACTATAAAGCTAACGATAAAGTTCTAAAAATAATTCTGATCATTTTTAGGATATTGGGGGTTTCCCATCGTATTGCCTGTGTAAAGTCCGACAAAATCATTCAGCATGTATCTCATGTCGAAATACTGTACGGTCGTGGTCAGATGGTCAACCTGTGGCCGTGTCCTCGGTGGCGGCATCCGAGCACATGGACCCCAGTCTCCCACCCCTCCTCCTGGCAGGCCTGCCTGTCTGACGCCTGTCCTTGAGGATAACCTGGCAAGGACGCCGCTACCCACTGTTTCATGTCTAATTGGCAGCCCCTATACCCAGACACAAGGTGAAACTGCAGCGTGTGCATGCTTTGATTTAAGAGAGGACCGAGGTTTTCATTTGTCATTGATTCTGTCCTTTGAGACGAGCGGAGGGAAAGCAGGGCCAAATTGTGTGGGTGGCTGATTTCTCAGTGTCTTGTTCGTTGTGGACGTCTCAGCATGTTTGGACTTTTGCAGGCTTGCTGAGGTGACGCTCACGGCTGTTATTTCTGGATTCCACAGAATGCTTGATGCGTATCCGTTCTTAACCCCCCCAAGAGACACTTGTCAAAATGTCAAGAGAAAAAGAAAATCTAAATTTGAGGTTGTGCTATTTTAATCTATTGTATTTGACATCTTTCAGTGCCTTTCCTTTATATCACGTCTGTCAGGTGCAGCGCAGATTTGACTGAATGCGGGGACATTTCTAGGATTTCTATCTTTAAGGGATTCTGCCTTCTACCTGAGGATGTGTTGATGGAGCTAGGATGAATATGTCTTGCATGCTTTAAGTGTAAAAGGTGACAACTTTTTAAATTAATATTAACATTACATCTGTTTGGCAGTATTCAAAAGTTTGGGGTTGGTAGGATTTGGTGCTCATGATCAATTATTAATATTATCAGTACTGAAAACTGCTCTATTGATTCTTTGACGAATTGAACAGCATTTATTTAAGGTAGAAATCTTTTGAAACATACTTTACTGTCACTTTTGATCAATTTAATGCATCCTTGGTGAATAAAAGTAAAAAACTATTTAAATAATAATAATAATTTTGAATGTATCAAGGTGTCTACAAAAATACATTTTTCTACATTGATAATAATAAGAAATGTTTCTTCAGCACCAACGTATTTTTATGGAAAAATTCATTTTTCAGGATTCTTTGTTGAATAAAAGTATAATTTTTTTACAGCATGTATGTATGTATTTGGTGATTTCATTGGGACATAATTTGTTATTATACGTAATAATACGTTTGTTATTATATGTAAATTTTTATTATACAAAAATAAATCTTAAAATATTTTTTTATTTAATGACAAAATGAAAAACAAATATTTCATTTTGGAAACATGTTGACTTTAATCTATGTCACTTAAAGGTGCACTATGTAAAATATTTTGAGTAAAATATCCAAAAACCACTAGGCCAGTGTTATACATTTTGTTCATTTGAGTAGCCCACTTACAATATCCCAAATGTTTCCAACTATTTGTAAATCGTGAGAAATTGCTATTTTAACCAAGGAACCGGGACGTATGAGGAAGTCGCCTGTCGATTGTGTCGTATCTGCGTTGCCCTCGTTTTCCCGTTTTATTCTGCAGAAACGCTTCACTCTCACTGCTGTGTGAACAAGTGTAATAGCAGCCACCAAGATTAACACACAGAGTAACGTCATAACATAATTTTCAACACACTCAGATGTATCTAATATGATAAACAGAGCTGCGTTACCTCATACTCATGACCGGAAAACCGTAAGTGGCGCCGTTGACTGTGTCATAATAAAAGTCCCGCCGCTCTTCTCATTAACAATCGCTCCAGCGGCCTTGCTCAGCTCCACAACACTCGGCCCTGCTCTGCTTAACACTACAGTAACGGTAATAATCGCATCCATGAACATGATTTGCCGATTCTTTTCCACCGGCTGTGAGGTGAAGACCACACGTCCCAAGATTCTGCGCTCAAACGTGGCGTCATCAAAACTACCTCTTTATTTTGAACAGGCGACCTCTAGTGGACGGAAAAGTTACATAGTGCAGCTTTAATCTTTTTAAGGCTCTTTATAAATGCATATCTGTATATTATATAAGGGAGTCCCTTGCAGGTGCATCATTATATTTGAGGATCTATGTGGTTACAAAAAGTTTGAAAACCCCTTCCCTATAGAGAACCTAAAAGGCTTAGGAAAAAACGGTCTCAGTTGTTTCCCTCTTCTAATGCAATGATTTAATTTCAAGCAATACGTTATACAACTGATTGTCCTGCCATTACAATAATGCATCTTTGTGCCCCTATTGTGTCAGATCTAAGTGTTGATGTGTTTATTGGTAAAAGCTGCAGAGGAATGACAGAGTGAGCTGCCACAGAGGAATCTGCAGAGGTCAAAGTCTGTCTGCGATCCAGGGGCTGTTTCTGCTGACTCCTGCTTTTCAATGGGGCTACTTACAGGCTCCTCAGACGGCAGAAACACAGCTCCTTTCATTAACTCTCTATTCATATTGAATTTATTAATCTCATGCTGTTTCTGCAGCTTAACTAAAAGAAGCCGCGATACCGACGCTTTTCACCCATCTGCTGCTGGAGAGAGGGGAAAGGAGTGGGAACGAGAGGGAGAGAGATGAATGGAGCGACATGATTTCGAACAGTGCTGAAACGGCAATAGACTGCAGGGAGAGGGAAAGTGTGTCACATTATTTAGCGGCAGGGATGTTCAGTTGTAGTTGTGTGTCGCCGGGAGAGGCAGTAGCCCTGCAGAACACCCCTCCCCGCATCAGGTGCACAACAAAAGCATCTGTCATGTCTGCATTTGTGTACAGGGGAATGTTCCTGCTAATCTCCTGTGTGTTCAACAGTGCTTTCCAGTCTTGCAGGCCTGGTCTCGACTGTGTATCATGGCGGTATCACACAATCCACCCCTGGCTCCTAATGCTAAGTAATAGGCCTAGATGGAATCTGCTGACTTTTTTTATTCAGACTTTCTGCAATGATTTGGGGAGTCAATTCTGATGAACATGGTCAAATGTGCCAAAAAGAGATGCGATTCAATACACTCTTATTTGTAACTGAAAGTATTAGAGTCAATAACGTGATTTGTCCATTCTAGTATTATTTTATTTAGGGGAGAGCGGGGCTCAACCTAACGCTTTTTGACTTTCTCAGTTTGTGTAAATCCACTTGGGGTTCAGAGTATTTATTTTTCCCCACATTAATTGCACACATGTCTATTACAATTATGTGGTTTTGTTTCATTAATACAGTGTATGTACTTTTTTCTTGATTTACCCCGAAAGAATGGAAGTGAAATGTGACAACATGCCCCGTAGGTGGGGTACATTGTAACATGTGAGGGGCACAATGTAACATGACCAAATGACAGCTTAAAATTATATCTGATATAATCAAAAAAATATCCAAGACAAACTAAAATATTTTGTCAATAAAATACAATTGTCAACTTTTTAAAATAAAATAATGGCATTTTTTAATCTTTCATTTTGACAACAAAAACATTGCTAAATACAGCTAAACAGCATAGTTCAAAACATAATAATAATGAATAATTTCTGAACATCGACTCTCAGTCATTATTAACCCTTGTATGGTTTCTCAAAAGAAATAGCATATTTTTAATAGAAATGAAACCGCGGCTCGTGTCTTCTGCTGGTTACTGTTAAATAACAGATATAAGATTAAAATAATATCATATATATATTTTAAATAAACCATAAAGCATTTTTCATTTTGCTGCAATTTTTTCTCAAAATAATGTTGATATGGCAACTAGTAAATCCATGGCATATGTGGAAAGTCTCAAACCATGCGTGTTAAAACCAACCCCGCTCTCCCCTAACCCTCATCCTTCCCTCGCGGGTCAAAATGACCCGGAGCCCTAAAATTATACTTTTAAACTCGCGACTGACACCTGTGGCCAAAAAACAGAACTGCTCTTATTTTCTGCTCGCTCTCGCAGCGGTGGTGACGTCACATCCGCAGACAGCGCGGGAAAAAAACGACCCGCCAGAAAATAGGAAAAATAGGATACAGGCTTATAAGTGCACCCACTGTGAGCGGACAAGGTGTCAGTATGCTCATCAGGAGATGTTTGAGTCATAAATGGTAAAATAAAAAGGCTATTGTTACGTTTATTTTTGGGAAAAAGTTGCATATAGCCCCTTTAAAGCTGCTGTCCTTAACTTTTTTTGGGTTAAAATCAATCCATGATCCAAATTCAAATTTTGAGCAGTGTTCAAAACTTTCCCCTTACCTTAGCCCCATTCACAACGGTAAGCTTGTAAATGTGTTATAATTACAGTGGTATGGTGGATTTACGCGGGAAATTCGAGCATGTCTTTGTGTCATTACGTCACATCTACATAAGAAAGAGTCCGGCTAGTAGCAGTATCGTATGTGAGGATGTTCCTCACAGCAGCTGGAATAAATCAATTTGATGGCGGATTGCAATCGCCCAAACGACAATCATCAGTGACAACTGCAGATTCAACGTAGTCAAAAGCAGAAGATTAGACTGTACAGACATTCAAATCTGCAGGTAACACTAATAAATACGCGTAGTCACACAATGCTAATGCTGTTAACATTAACAATTTGAGAACAAAGTATAACAATAAAAAAAGATTGTTAGATTTAATCACCGTTGGTATAGCGTGATTTATTGTTACATTATTTATGCTTTTTTCTCACTTGGTCAGAACAAAAGTGGCAGACATGTTACTTACTTGTTCAGATGACATTTTCTGGTTAAACTTATTATTTTGGTCGTACTTCCGAGATGTAGGTATGATATATGTAATTCCGAGACAGCCTCCTCAGATTCATTCGCGCTGAGGAGCCGTGACGATGCACAACCCACGTAAAGATAATCATTATGCAAATAACTGCAATTCCAGATTTCATTTTGATTATATTTTTTATATTTTTTTACCTTTCAATTATTTTATTTTGATCAATAAATAATACATACATATTAATTCAATCACATTCTTCCTACTTCAATTCAAAATAACTCACAATTTCATGCATAACCCTTTTAGTTCAGCTCAAAATATCTTACATTGGATGTCTCTTCCGACCTCTTGTGGAAAAAAAATAATATAACATGATATTTCATGACTCTTGCCACTAGATGGCCTTATAGCTCTATATGGAGCAAATGAGCTGTTCCACTGGGTCCTTAAGTCAGTTTCTCTTCAGTGGCCGTGTCCCAAATGGCACCCTAAACCCTTGCATTCCGCACTTTCCCAACGTAATGCCGCTTTGACTGCGGGGAAGAAGTCAGCTGCGTAACCCTCACCAGTGCGGGCTCGAGGACGCATATCGACCTCAAAGGGGGCGCTCGCAAGCACCCTTCTGAGACCTAAAATGACAAATGGGACACCCTGCGGTCTCGTGGACTTAACACAGCTGAGACTGACGGCTTCTCTGAGTGAAGTAGTCACTCAGTGAGGCACCCGCAGACTTTTCTTGGGGATTTTCGGGATGCTAGCGGACGGTTTAAATGGAAGGACAGAACTTGTGGTTGTGCTTTGGCTCTGCTTGACTGTGCGGATGAATATGATCATCCTACTGCTCATAAAACATTCACAACTAGGCTTAAGATATATTCAATTAGATGGAAAGGATCTCAAGATGACTGCCTGAAGACGTTACTGTAGCTATATCCATTAACAGACACGGTACTTCCTTGAAAATAAATTCCAGCACAGCGCTACAACAACCATAATGAAATGACCCTTCACAAAATGCTTTACAATGAACTCTAAGAGAGCTATGGCAGTTTAACTGTTCAATAAAACTCACCTGTTGAGTAATAAAAATGCAATCTCCGTGTCACTTTTTTAACATTTCAAATCCCTCCATTCTCATATCCAAAAGGTTTCAAATCACCCATATGTTGATTCTCATTTTAAATTATTTTAAAAGAACAGCATTTATTTGAAATTGAAATATTTTGTAACAGTAGAAATGTGTTTCACTGTCAAATAGATGTTCAGTGTTTAAATCGATTTAATTAATCATTGCTGATTAAAAGTATTACAGTTTTTCTCAATCGCTGTGACACATTTTTCAAAACAGTTTTCTCTAAACTGTAAGTTCAACTGAGCATCAGAACTCTATCGCATGTCGTAAAAATGTATACTCACCCAAAACATTTAATTCATGCTTCAAAACATAGTTATTGTGTCAGCTGGCCAAGTTTGGTGAGTTTTGTCATCGTGTGAGCCACACTGGTCAAAATCTTTAGATGTTTTTTCACCATGGAAATATTTGATATATAAAAATGTCATGTTTTTGTGTGTGTGTGTTGTGTGAGAACTGCTTTCTATTCTATACAATAATGTTAGTTTTGTTTTGCTGAATGCTCTTGTGGATCACACTGAGCTTTTTACTGTAAATATAGATTCAGAGAGTGGGTAAAATTGACTGGGAAAAGTCAATTAATGTAATAAAATAAAATTAATATTTGTATTTATACAGTACTTTTTCTCTCTTTTTTGAAGAAATGTGTTATATGTAAGCTTAAAATTAACTGTTGTTTTTTCATTTTTACACACTCGATTATTTCTTTCTCTAACACACATCTTCTTACATATCTTCCTATTGCTCTTCCATGACAAGAATTTTCAGTGTACAGCTGATATATAGTGTGTGTGTGTGTTGCAGTCTAACAAACATTCCATGTCATAAATATTTATAGAATATAACATGACAGATTCATCACTGGATCATTTTGCATGTGATGGCTCACACGATGAAGGAATATTTATAAGTTGTGAAGAGTTTGACAGTTTCACTGAGAATCAACAAGCCGTGTGCATTTAATCATTGTGCAAATTGTAGATAAATTGTACTAACCCTTTTGCACACGTGTGCCAAAACAAATGCAATTTGCTTAAATCAATGAGAAATTCTAATCTGATGTGATCAAGAAACTAATTGTTCAGAGATATGAATTCATTGTTTTGAGGAAAAAAGGTCTCATTCGAGAATTGAGCCAAAGCGATTGAGAAAAACTGTAATATACAGTATTGTATAAGCAGAGTTTAAGGTGCGTACACTGTATTGTAAGAAATATAGGTTGCTTTTTATATATTCTTAAGATTTTGACTGAGTTTTCTTTATTGTGTTGTTTGTTAATAAACAAACAAGAGGCTGTTAGACATTTTGATGGTGTTCCGACTGATTGTGAATAGCATTCATCCTACTAACAACCTGCTGAAAACTCCTGCAACTGAGATATATAAGTGAGAATATAAATGAGAAGCTATATGTTTCCCCCCCTAGAGCAACAAAGGAGAAGGCTTTCCCAGAGTTCAGCTGAAAAGGTATTGAGCTTGTCAACTGACACAATCTTTCACGGTTCAGGGGAGGTTTATGGTCAGAGGCAGCCTCCGTCTGTGGTCAGCAGGTCTTCTCTGCAAACAGAAACAGCACTGGGCATTTTCAGAGATGAGAGGGACAGAGATGCTTGTTCAATCCTTCTGTGTTTCTAAACAAGGACATCCAGTGGAGAACTCAGCCAGGGCCACAATTACCCCCTAAATGACCCATTCAGTGGTTTGGAGCTCTTACCAAAATAACCATGAACCCTCACTGTGTACTCTGGTTCAGCTTGAAGAGCTAACAGGGTATTAGGCTGATTGCAGTGGTGGAGCAGAGAGGTCCTTACACACTCCTCGTGTTCAGGGTGTCTCTGGCTGATCCACACACCTGATGATGGGATGGGAGACAGCGCAGCTGACATGTGGAACCAAAATCAAGCATCATATTTAAGCACCTTCACGAGTTAAACATTTTGCTGACGCATTTGACCAAATTCAACAAATTATGACTTACATCAAGAATAGAAATAAGAATTATTTTAAGTGTTTTTTTGCACATGTAGCCTATACACTAGTTACAAATTTGGAATAATTCAGATTTTTTTAATGTTTTTGACTGCATTTATTTGATTACAGTAAAAACAGTCATGTTGTGAAATATTATTACATGAAGTTCTGTATTTTATTTTATTTTATTATAAAAGTAATTTATTCATGTGACCCAAAGCCGCATATTTAGCATAATTACTCCAGTCTTCAGTGTCACATGATCCTTCAGAAATCATTCTTATATGATGAGTTGGTTCTCAAGAAACATTTCTTATTATTATAAATGTTGAGACGAGGATAGGTAGATAGATAGATAGACAGACAATGGTAGATAGATAGACAGACAGACAGACAATGATAAATACATAGATAGATAGACAGACAGACAGATGATGATAGCTAGAGATAGACAGACAGACGATGATAGACAGACAGACAGACAGACAGACGATGATAGGTAGAGATAGACAGACAGACAAATAATGATAAGTAGTTAGATAGATAGACAGACAGACAGATAGACAGACGATGATAGATACATAGATAGATAGACAGACTGACAGACGATGATAGGTAGACAGACAGACAGACAGACGATGATAGATAGACAGACAGACAGATGATGATAGGTAGATAGAAAGACAGACAGACAAATGATGATAGGTAGTTTGATAGATAGACAGACAGACGATGAAAGGTATATAGACAGACAGACAGACGATGATAGACAGACAGACAAATTATGATAGGCAGTTAGATAGATAGACAGACAGATAGACAGATGATGATAGATACATAGATAGACAGACAGATGATGATAGGTAGTTAGATAGACAGACAAACGATGATGATAGATAGATAGACAGACAGACAGACAGACAGACAGACAGACAGACAGACAGACAGACAGACAGACGATGATAGGTAGATAGATAGACAGACAGACAGACAGACAGACTATGATAGGTAGATAGATAGACAGACAGACAAACAATGATAGGTAGATAGATAGATAGACAGACAGACAGACAGACGATGATAGCTAGATAGATAGACAGACAGACAGACGATGATAGATAGATAGATAGATAGATAGATAGATAGATAGATGATAGATAGATAGATAGATAGATAGATAGATAGATAGATAGATAGATAGATAGATAGATAGATAGATAGATAGATAGATAGATAGATAGATAGATAGATAGATAGATAGATAGATAGATAGATAGATAGACAGAAGATGATGATAGATAGATAGACAGACAGACAGACAGACAGACAGACAGACGATGATAGGTAGATAGACAGACAGACAGACAGAAGATGATAGGTAGATAGATAGACAGACAGACAGTCGATGACAGACAGATAGATAGACAGACCGACAGACGATGATAGGTAGATAAATAGATAGATAGACAGACACAGACAGACAGACAGACGATGATAGATAGATAGATAGATAGATAGATAGATAGATAGATAGATAGATAGATAGATAGATAGATAGATAGATAGATAGATAGATAGATAGATAGATAGATAGATAGATAGATAGATAGATAGATAGATAGATAGATAGATAGATAGATAGATAGATAGATAGATAGATAGATAGATAGACAAACAGGGAATACATTGACAGACGTGTGTGTGTGTGTGTGTGTGTGTGTGTGTGTGTGTGTGTGTGTGTGTGTGTGTGTGTGTGTGTGTGTGTGTGTGTGTGTGTGTGTGTGTGTGCGTGTGTGCGTGTGTGTTTGTGTGTGTTTGTGTGAGGGTGCGTGTGTGCGTGTGTGTTTGTGTGTGTTTGTGTCCGCATGTCTGCATATATTCATGTGAAAGAGGCAGTCAGACTGCTTCTGTATTTACACGAATTACCCTTTTGAACCTCTGAATCCCTCCTTGACTCCACTTTTGCTGAAAGGAGCAGGAAGGATATCACCACTTAGCCTGTGTAAACAGCAGGTCTGCTGTTGAACTGTGGCCCTGCAACAACTATTGACACACATTCCACTGACCACCGATGAGTCCTGTGTCTGCTAGCGGCGTGTCTTATGTGCCCCGTGTGACAGTGTGTGAAAGTGTGCGTGTGTGTGGCGATCGGACAAACTTTAAAAGGAACCTGTCAGGAAGGTGGAGTATCAGCTTTGCGGGATTAACTGCATCTGCTGAAATCTGTCAGAATCAATTCGTTTTTTTAATATATGTATCTATTATAAGATATTTTTTAATTCTATTTTTATGTAATGGATGATAGAGATAAAGAACAATGAGAATATGTGAGTGTGTGTGTGAGAGAAAGATGTGCATGCCACCCTTTGACAGATCTATTGTGTGTGTATGTGTATAGGCTTGACCTTGTAAATCAATGCAGCCATCAATCCACCTCGTTCTCTTTGGACCCCTCCCTCCCCTTCACATCAAAAGCCTTCATAATTTTACCTCTGACAAATATGCATTATCTAAAGTAAAAGTGTTTAATCTAGTGGACATATCATTTGAATATTTGTACAAATCTATAGACCAAAAGTAAATCACTGTGAAGTACCGATGTGGCTAATAGGTTTGTGTGCTCATCAATGAAGTTTTCATTTTCTAAATGCACTTCAGCCAGACAAGCCCCACTAGCATTAGAAAAGCAGCGCATGATGCTGCCATCTGATTATTACATCCATGGGAATACATCTCACTTAAACTCTTGAGTGAAAGTAATCTCATTCGGCCAGCTGCGTGTCTAACTACGCCTTACACTCCACTGTGTATTATATTTCTTTTTGATAGTCCTCTTCACACAAAAAATGTGCCTCTTGTCATGGAACCACATAAAAATGCAAGGACACATTCAGGGAGACGCTCAAGTCCCTCACTAACTGACTGTGCAATTACTTTAACCTACTATTATGTTTGACCGGAAACATTGTGACTGAAATGTATACGTTTCCAATAATTACCTTTCTTATTGATGAGTTGTCAACTATAAATAAAAGTGAAGACTGTTTTGAATGTGACCATGGCTGGTGTAAATAGTCATGTGAACATATTTGTATTTCCAAATTTTTTTTTTAAATAATATTTTTTCTTTTTTATTATTACAACTGATCTGTATTACATTAGTGCTGTCAAACGATTAATCGTATCCAAAATAAACGTTTGTGTTCACATAATACATGTGTGTTCTACTGTGTAATTATTATGTGTATACACACACACACACACATGCATTTATATATTTAATAAAAAAATGCAATATTTATATATAAAATATTTATATATATATATATATATATAAATATATATGACATAAAG